>NC_064855.1:12235474-12257974 GCF_024139225.1 Suncus etruscus
AGGAAGGAGGAAGGAGGGAAGGAAGGAAGGAAGAAAGAAAGAAAGAAAGAAAGAAAGAAAGAAAGAAAGAAAGAAAGAAAGAAAGAAAGAAAGAAAGAAAGAAAGAAAGAAGAAAAAAATAATCACAGAGCCTTAGCATTGAATTACAAACAACTCCCCCTTTTCTCCCATCTCTGTTGTACTTATAGTGATTGTACTTATAGTGTTGTACTTATAGTGACCAGGGCTTTCTGGGTTGCAATGCTGGAGCACTTCGGATTTAGGTGCAAGGGATGGTGAGTAGCAATGCTCGAGG
The DNA here is from genome assembly GCF_024139225.1 of Suncus etruscus. Lineage (NCBI taxonomy): Eukaryota > Metazoa > Chordata > Mammalia > Eulipotyphla > Soricidae > Suncus > Suncus etruscus. Next base: position 12,235,770 of record NC_064855.1, read on the forward strand.
TCTGACTCCTGATGTCCTGCTGCAAAACAGCTCCCCTGCCACCAAACTCTCCCCAAGTCCCAGGCTCTTTCATGGCCTCAAATGAAATTTTCCAGGACTTTTTGCTTTTGTGCTCTTTACATACATCTACGCATGTGGGGCTTATTTGGGCTTTTCTAATGCATGAAATTGGCAGGGCAGTGACTGAGACTTTTGAAGCAGATTAATGAACAGGGACAGTCAAAGGAGACGAAGCTTCCCATAATGTATACCAAACAACCACTTAGCGGGCTGCAGGAAATTTCTGGGAAATGGGTGAATAGCCCAAGTCCATTTTCACAGCCTCGACACGAAGGCCAAAAGCCTGCTGGCTTTTAAGACTCAGGCAGCAAACAAAAACCCCCAGCCTGTATCCTCACGCACCCAATCTGCACGTCAGGAAAGTGCAGGCCCTGACAGGAATTTCAATTATTTAATCAAAAAGAAAATGAAAGAGGTCTTAAGTGTTGTGATTCGAAGACAGCCTTTTCATAGACCAATCTAGTGGGCCGCGCGCATTGAATATGAAGCCAAATGGGAAGGAAATTAAGGCAGCTTGGACTGAAATCATGTGATGGCAAATAGTAAATTAGTTTCTCGATGTTTTCATTTAAGTGTTTAAGTGGAAGGTTTTATTCCTAATGTAGGGTAGTGACACAGCAGACGCCCCCCTTCTGCATCGCCCCCGCTGGCTCTCCGCTAGTTCTGGTGTGTGCATTTGCCCTGGGGAGGGCCAGGCAGGAAGAGAGAGAGAGAGGGAAGGGAGAAGCAAGAGCTGGGGCCACGTTAAGGTGCTTTTGTTTCAAATTGAGACCCAAGTAGGCTTTCACAGCACACTCATTAATCGAACAGAATGAGTAATGTCTGTGGAAAATGTACTAAGCGCAAGGCATTTAATTTGGAAGGAAAATCAGCAACTGCATTAGTCAGGGCGTAGAAACGTGGCCCATTCGGCTGTTTGGCTTGACGTGGCCCCACTCAATTTGTTCTGAAGGGAGGAGGTTTAGATGAAAATGGCCAGCCAGGAGCTGGGAGCAAACAAGTAGTTTCTGGGAGGGAAGACCTCAGCTGGCCCCAGAGGGAGGGGAGAGGGGCGCTGGACTCCAGGGGCGGCAATAATCGGGTTCCACCCAGCCCACCCTGGTGCAACAAGTAGTGGCAGGAGGTCATTTCTTTGCAAATGAGCATCTTGCAGTGTAGGGAATTAGCTTTAATTGTTCGGCTGGGAGCTGCCTAGTGGAGCTCCGGTGGGAGGCCTGGCTTTGGTCAGAGCGTTTGGAGCAAACCAGGTCACAGGGCGACTTGTCTGAGGGTCAGACCAGCAGATTCCTTTAAGGGCACCTGTGGGGATTGGGCTGGGATTCAGGGTGTGTGTGTGTGTGTGTGTGTGTGTGTGTGTGTGTGTGTGTGTGTGTGTGTGTGTGTTCCCCATTCTCAACCCTCCATATTTATAAATGGTGCCTTTTCCTTTTTTCTTTATATTGGGGTTTTGGGCTATGTCCAGGGGTTACTCCTGGATATGTGCTCAAAAATTGTTCCTGGCTTGGGGGGCCTTTTGGGATGCCAGGGATCAAACCCAGTTCTGTCCTGGGTCAGCCGTGTGCAAAGAAAATGCTCCACTGCTGTGCTATTCCTCTGGCCCCAATGGTGCCTTTTTCAAATGTTTAAATGGGGGACATTGGACATCGGTGGTGGGAAAGTTGCACTGGTGAAGGAATGTGTGTGCATTTTATGGCTGAAACCCAACTACAAACATGTTTGTAACCATGGTAATTAAATAAATAAATATTAAAAAAACACAAATAAACAAAAAAAATAAAGTTGGTAAACTCCATAAATTTTTTTGGGTTTTGTTTTATTTTATTTATTTATTTTTTTGGTTTTTGGGCCACACCTGTTTGACGCTCAGGGGTTACTCCTGGCTATGTGCTCAGAAATCGCCCCTGGCTTGGGGGGACCATATGGGATGCTGGGGGATCGAACCGCGGTCCATTCCTTGGTAGCGCTTACAAGGCAGACACCTTATCTCTAGCGCCACCTTCCCGGCCCCTTATTTTTTTTTTTTTTTTAATATAAACCTTTATTTAAGCACCATGATTACAAGCATGTTTGTAGTTGGGTTTCAGTTATAAAAAGAATACCTCCCTTCACCAGTGTTTTTTTTTTTTTTACAAAGTAAATATGTTCCCCCCACCACCCAGATTCAGAAAAGGGAAATGAAGGCAGAGAAGCTTCCAAATATGGGAGAGCTTAAAATAGGATTCCTGAGAAAAGCAGAAATCTTTCTCCTTTATGCCTTTTTAACAAAGGGGTTGGGGTGAGCACTTTTCATTGAGTTTAAAGGTGTACCAGTGGGACTGGAGAGATAGCATGGAGGTAGTGCATTTGCCTTGCATGCAGAAGGGTGGTGGTTTGAATCCCAGCATCCCATATGGTCCCCCGAGTGTGCCAGGAGCGATTTCTGAGAATAGAGCCAGAGTAACCCCTGAGCGCTGCTGCCGGGTGTGACCCACAAAACAAAACAAAACAAAACAAAAAAGGTGTACCAGTAACAGGGTTTGGCTGTTGAGAATGATTATCTTCTGGTGTCTGATCATCTAGGTCAGTCAGCCTTCTAAGTTATCAGCTATTCAGACTTTAGGCATTTTGTTGTGTATTATCTCTGCGTCAAATGTTCTAAGGAAACAAGACAAAAGAGGTATTGTTTAAGTCATCTTAACCCAAAATTGATCCTTTTCATATTTATCTGCAATTTTTTGGTTACTTTTTTCTTTTTTTTTCGTTTTTGTTTTGTTTTGTTTTGTTTTTGGGCCACACCCGGTGACGCTCAGGGGTTACTCCTGGCTATGCGCTCAGAAGTCGCTCCTGGCTTGGGGGACCATATGGGACGCTGGGGGATCGAACCGAGGTCTGTCCTAAGCTAGCGCTCGCAAGGCAGACACCTAACCTCTAGCGCCACCACGCCGGCCCCTGGTTACTTTTTTAAATAGATGATTTTCATGTTTAGAAAAGTTGAACTCAATTCAAGTTTTAGATTTGTATGCTATTCTCAATGATTTTTTTAAAATAGTCTTCTCTGTTTCCAGTAGAGAGATATCATTGCCCTGAATTTTGTGATTACCACAGAAAGAACTGTTAATTTCTGATGATAACTGTTAAAAATATCATTTTGTTATTTTGTTTATCTTTATCAATTTGAATATTTGTTTACATGTACTGTAATTAGCATTTTCTTTATCTGTATAGTTCTCTAAGGACAAACTTACCTAAGTCCAGAAGTACACAATCTGACTGTACTTAGTCTGACCTTTTTTGTTCTTAAGTGTTATTTCCCTTTATAACCTTTTTTTTTGTTTTTGGGCCACACCCAGTGATGCTCAGTGGCTACTCCTGGTTATATGTTCAGAAATCACTCCTGGCCTGGGGGACCAGATGGGACATCAGGATTCAAACCACCGTCCTTCTGCATGCAAGGCAAACACCCTACCTCTATGTCATCTCTTCGGTCCCATTTTTAAAACACCACTAAAAAATGTAAAAAACCGGGCCGGAGAGATAGCACAGCAGCGTTTGCCTTGCAAGCAGCCAATCCTGGACCAAAGGTGGTTGGTTCGAATCCTAGTGTCTCATATGGTCCCCCGTGCCTGCCAGGAGCTATTTCTAAACTCTTTTTTTTTTTTTGGTTTTTGGGCCACACCCGTTTGATGCTCAGGGGTTACTCCTGGCTAAGCGCTCAGAAATTGCCCCTGGCTTGGGGGGACCATATGGGACGCCGGGGGGATCGGCGCCACCTTCCCGGCCCCGCCAGGAGCTATTTCTGAGCAGATAGCCAGGAGTAACCCCTGAGCACCGCTGGGTGTGGCCCAAAAACCAAAAAAAAAAAAAAATAAAAAAGTAAAAAACCCCTTGGTTTCCTAAGATGAGAAAAATTTCATTTTGGCCACACTAAAAAATGTATATATATCTGGTACTCTTGGTGTTGAATTTACAAAATATATTGTGCTATAAATCTAACCAGTTCATTTTTTTTTTCCTTTTGCAGTCAACAAAATTTTTCTGCTTTTTGGGGGAGTGTGGTCGGGCTACATTCATTGGAGTTCTGGGAACATTCCTTGTGCAGTACTCAGACTCCGTGTTCCTGTTGCTGTGCAGGGAACCTTGTTTGTGGTGCCCAAGAGCAAACCTAGGACTTTTTCTCAGGAAACAGAAGCTTCAGCCTGTTGTTCTTTCTCTGGCCCCAGCACAATGCCTTAAAATATATTTTATTCAGGGACTGGAGCAATAGCACAGTGGTGTGATGCATGTGTCCACCCGGGTTTAATTCCCAGCATCCCATATGATCCCCTGAGCCTACCAGGAGTCATTTCTGAGTGCAGAGCCAGGAGCACCACTGTGTGTGGCCCAAAAACCAAAACCCAAACCAAAATTGATTCAAAAATAGAAAGAGAATTCAGCAGTAAAGACTTGCATATGTGAGGCACTGCGTTTACTCCTTGGCACCACATGAGAAGGAGAAAAATGTTAAAAAAAAGACTTACGGGCCCGGAGAGATAGCACAGCGGCGTTTGCCTTGCAAGCAGCCAATCCTGGACCAAAGGTGGTTGGTTCAAATCCCGGTGTCCCATATGGTCCCCCGTGCCAGGAGCTATTTCTGAGCAGACAGCCAGGAGTAACCCCTGAGCACTGCCGGGTGTGGCCCCCCCCTCCCAAAAAAAAGACTTACTTCAGGGGCTGGAGAGATAGCACAATGGGTGTTTGCCTGGCATGCAGCTGATTTGACCAGTGATTTGAAGTCCGGCATCCCATATAGTACCCCATGCCTGCCAGGAGCAACTTCTGAGCACAGAGCCAGGAGTAACCCCTGAGCGCCATTGGGTATGACCCCCCAAAAAAGGCCCTGCTTCAATTTTAATGAGGCACAATTTGCATACAACACCATGCACCAAGTTTAAGATTATAGTGGGTAACATTTGACAAGTGTGTATTTCTGTCTAACCACTACCTCAGTCCCACATAAGACATTTCCGTGACCCTGAATTCCTGCGTGTTCCATTTACTCTCTGCTCCAGAGAACCCCAGGAACTCCAGATCAGCTTTTCCACAGTTAGGAGTCTTTTTTAGGGCTAGAAGATAGACAGAGCTGAGTGCATACTTTGCATTAGGGAGGCCAGGTTCAATCTCCAGTATCGTATGAACCCCAGAACTGCCTAAGAACCTCTAGAGGCTTTTAGCTCCATTTCAAAGTTAAAATGAAAATAAATTATTAGGGGCCGGCGAGGTGGCGCTAGAGGTAAGGTGTCTGCCTTGTAAGCGCTAGCCAAGGAAAGGACCACGGTTCGATCCCCCGGCGTCCCATATGGTCCCCCCAAGCCAGGGGCAATTTCTGAGCGCGTAGCCAGGAGTAACCCCTGAGCATCTAACGGGTGTGGCCTAAAAAACCAAGAAAAAAATTATTAAAAATTAAAATAATGTTAATGAATAAAAACCTCCAAAGCTGGGCCGGAGCAGTAGCGCAGCAGTGGGGCATTTGCTTTGCAGGCGGCTGACCCAGGACAAACTGAAGTTCGATACCCCAGGATCCCATATGGTCCTCCAAGACAGGAGTAATTTCTGAGCTCTGAGCCAGGAGTAACCCCTGAGCATCACCCGGTGTAACCCCAATGCCAAAACCAAAACCAAAATCAAAAAAACAACAAACGCCAAAGCTCCTTAATAATTGGTCCATTCATGGGGCTTGCATGGTGCAAGCAGTAGGGCAGGGCGTCTGCCTTGCACGCACTAACCTAGAATGGACCGTGGTTCCACCCTCTGGCAACCCATATGGTCTCCCCAAGCCAGGAACGATTTCTGAGTGCATAGCCAGGAGTAACCCCCTGAGTGTCACTGGGTGTGGCCCAAAAACCAAAACCAAAAAAAACCAAAAAGACAAAACAAAACAAAACAAAAACAAAAACAGCGGGGCCAGAGAGATAGCATGGAGGTAAGGCATTTGCTTTGCATGCAGAAGGACAGTGGTTCGAATCCCAGCACTCCATATGGTTCCCTGAGCCTGCCAGGAGCGATTTCTGAGTGTGGAGCCAGGAGTAACCCCTGAGCGCTGCTGGATGTGATCTAAAAACAAATAATAAAACAAAACAAGGGCCCGGAGAGATAGCACAGCAGCGTTTGCCTTGCGAGCAGCCAATCTAGGACCAAAGGTGGTTAGTTTGAATCCCGGCGTCCCATATGGTCCCCCGTGCCTGCCAGGAGCTATTTCTGAGCAGACAGCCAGGAGTAACCCCTGAGCACCGCTGGGTGTGGCCCAAAAACCAAAAAAAAAAAAAAAAAAAAAAAAAAAAAAAGAATTCATTCCTGGTTTGGGGGGCTATATAGGACACCAGGGATTGAACCCAAGTCTGTCCTGGGTCAGTTGCTCACAAGGCAAATGCCCTACCACTGTGCTATTGCTCCGGCCCTGTTGTGATCAGGGACCACTCCTGGCTCCATGCCCAGAAATCACCCCTGGCAGGCTCGGGGGTATGGGATGCCAGGATTCAAACCACTGTCCTTCTGCATGTAAGGCAAACACCCTACCTTCATGCTATCTCTTTGGTCCCTGATGTGATCTTCTTATAATGACATTTGTACCTTCCTCTTTTATGGTCCACTAACTTAACTTATCAATAAATGTTAGAACACTAAAATATTAATTGAAGTTGGGGCTGGAGAGATAGCAGGTAGGACACATTTGATTCCTACAGTCTTATATGGTCCCCTGAACACTACCAGAAGTATCACCTGGTTGTGCTCCAAACCCCAAAATGAATAAGTAGATAGTTTTCTCAAACATATATAAACAATCCAATATTTTTTTTTGATTTTTGGGCCACACCCAGTGATACTCAGGGGTCACTCCTGGCTATGCACTCAGAAATTGCTCGCTCCTGGCTTGGGGGACCATATGGGATGCCGGGGGATTAAACCGCTGTCAGTCCTAGGCTAGCTCAGGCAAGGCAAGCACCTTACCTCTAGTGCCACCACGCTGGCCCCAACAATCCAATATTTAACCAAAGCATAACAAGTATTCCATTGTGCACAGAGCTCTTTTCAGAAAGGTTTATAATAAACTGATTTTTCAATTAGACCATTATGCAACATTATAGTCTTTTTTTTTTGTGGTTTTTGGGTCACACCCGGCAGTGCTCAGGGGTTATTTCTGGCTCCACGCTCAGAAATTGCTCCTGGCAGGCACAGAGGACCATATGGGGCGCCGGGATTCGAACTGATGACCTCCTGCATGAAAGGCAAACGCCTTACCTCCATGCTATCTCTCCGGCCCCTCAACATTATAGTCTTATAATATCAGAAACTTCCCATCTATAATAGTAGACATTCATACTTCTTTCTTTACATTCTTTATGTTCAAAACTACACATATCAATTTGGTATCATTATTGAAGTACACCACATTTATAGGCATTGTAGTTTGGATAGGATAAAATTTAGATAGTTTAGGGGCTGGAGAGATAGTACAGCAGTAGGGCGTTTGCCTTGCATGTGATCAACCCAGGACAAAAGGTGGTTCAAATTCCAGCATCCCAATGGTCTCTCGTGCCTGCCAGGAGCGATTTTTGAGTGCAGAGCCAGAAGTAACCTCTGAGTGTTACCAGGTGTGACTCAAAATCAAAACAAAACGGGCCCGGAGAGATAGCACAGCGGCGTTTGCCTTGCAAGCAGCCGATCCAGGACCAAAGGTGGTTGGTTCGAATCCTGGTTGGTTCGAATTCCGGTGTCCCATATGGTCCCCCGTGCCTGCCAGGAGCTATTTCTGAGCAGACAGCCAGGAGTAACCCCTGAGCAATGCCGGGTGTGGCCCCAAAAAACCAAAAAAAAAAATCAAAACAAAACAAAAAATTTTTAGATCGTTTAGCATGGAAGAAAAGATATTTACCTACATTTTCTAAAATAAAAATTGTTCATGGGCCAAGAGAGCCTACAAAGGTTAGAGCTCATGCTTAGCATATATCTAAGCAGGGGTTGATTCCCAGCCCCACCTGGTCCAATGAGCACTGCCAGTGTATCCCCGCAGGTCCCCAGCTCTGTGGGGTGGCCCAGGTATTCTCAGCATCATAAAGCTCTGAATAGCATCACATTCCTAAAAAGCGTTGCAGTCCTTGCATGGATCCACCAGTCCAGTTGGCTTAAAATCATCTGTGGGGCCCCTTGAGGACCATTTGGGAGAGCCCTCATATTATTTTTGGAGGTGGTGGCAACCCCCAAGAGTGTATATGTGCTAGAATCTAACTCCAGATTTCCATATACAGAGCATGCGCTTTTGCCCTTTGAGCGGTTTCCGGTTTCTGCTTTATTGCATGATTTCTTTCCACTGGGGGCCACACCTAGTAGTCTCAGACTGAGTAATTCCCAGCTATACTCAGCCCTGGAGTGCTGGTCAGATGGGTCAGAGCTCTGCATGTCAGTGCCGGGGGTGGAGGGGTGGGGGGGTGGGCACCAGGGTCACCCATCACTTTTCAGGGAACCACATAGTGCCCTAATTGGGACTCGAAGCCTTCTACTTAGGAGGCCCGTCTGCTGACACATCTTTCTCCAGCTTTTCTGGGCCTGGTGGTTGGAAACTATCCCTGGATGCAATCTCTCTGGATCAGGACATTTGCTTTGTTTTTATTGTTGTTGTTGTTTTGAGCGAGGAAGTAAGTCATACTTCATAACACTTGGCGGTGCTTAGGGGCCAATTCTGGCTGAATGCTTGTGGGGGGTTCTCTGGTGGTGGGAATATTAGGCACTGAGGACTGATTGTGGGTTTCTGGTGTCCTAAGCAAATACTCTAACACTCTGTGCCAGTGGTCCTCAAACTATGGCCCACAGGCCACATATTGTATTTGTATCTGTTTTGTTTCTTCATTGCAAAATAAGATATATGCAGTGTGCATAAGAATTTGTTCATAAGTTTTGTTTTTACTATAGTCAGACCCTCCAATGGTCTGAGGGATAGTGAACTGGCCCCCTGTTTAAAAAGTTTGAGGACCCCTGCGTCTGTGCCATCTCTCCAGGCCCTCTGCTTTTTTTCTCCTGCTACTGTATCTGACTAATCTATAAGCTCTTGATGAAGACAATGGCAGAAACCTAATAAGCAGATTGCAAGGGCATCATCATTTCACCATTACGCTTCCCAGAAGATTAAGAAATGATATAAGCTTTCTTATATTTCAGACCTTTAGTCGCTGCTGTGGGTCTTCCTATCACTTATGAAGCAGGTTTGGAAGCGAGAATTGAGGTTTGGAATTGAGAATAGAAAATTTCAAAAAATGAAAGATTTTTTTATTTTGTTTTGTTTGTTTGTTTGTTTGTGGGATGTGGCCATATTTTGGGAGATGTGGCCACACTCAGGGCTTCCTTCTGGCTCTTTTTGTTTGTTTGTTTCTGGGCCACTCCTGGTGGTGCTCTGACTCTGCTCCTGACTGCACTCGAGGAACCATATGGGATGCTGGGGAACAAACCCAGGTTGGCCTTGCAAGGCAAATGCCCTCCCTGCTATGCTATCACTCTGGCCCCACAGGGATCACTTTTGGTGGGCTTGGGGAATCAGACAGGGTCTCAAGGACCGAAACGGGGTCAGCCCCTAATGTAAGCCAAGTGCTCTAACTGCGGTAACTAAAGATTCGGCTCCCTGAAGTGAAAGGTGTTGACTCTACCTATTGATCCAGTCCTGAAAGAGCGAGCAGATGGATTGAATTTAATCCTCCTGAAACCAGTCATACTCTGATTTCCATATCCTTTGCTTGCCTGTGCACTTGTGTGAGTCCACCTCCTAATTTTCAGTGGAAAAGGCATTTTTGAAGCTGTATTTGCAGGCAGTAGCTGCGATTCCTGCCTCTCTCTCTGGACAGAGCATCCACTTTAGCTGTGCTTAAAGTAAAGTACCGAGATAGAAGGCAAGTTGAAACAGACAACAAGCAATATAATACAGAATGTGATGAGCAAAGTGTGTTACTCAGATCCCTCTAAAATATAGTTCTTCCTTTATTTTGAAGGCCACGGTCCAGGCAACTTGGCTAATGGAAGTGGCGTCTTCCCTTTGATCCTCGATAGGGTTATCTTTTTGGGAAACCAAGTCCAGCTCAGAAGGCAGTTTTAGATGAGGCTGACATGAAAGAGAAAGCCACTATTTAATTATTAGCTCCCTGAAAAACATGGCTCTTCTCCCTTTAAATGAATAATTCTTCAGCTGAAACTGTGGCTAGAGCAGGAGCTATGCGGGACTTGAGGGCCCTATTGAAGGGACTCATTTGATCTTTGTTGTTTTGATAAAGGCCACATGGCAGGCTAGGGCTTTAGGTGTGGGTCTGTCCTGCTAGCCCTTTAGGCAAAGGAGAATCAAAGCTAAGTGTCCTATGAGCCTATTTCTTTAATCTTTCCTGGGCTTGTGGAATGTTAGGAAGATGTATAGTTAGATTCCTGGCTTATAATAGATGCTCAATTCATATGCCCAGAAATGGGCTATAAATGGGTGGGTGAAGTTTCTGGCTCCAACAACTGCTTTCCAGTTCCATTGTTTGTCTCCTGATACAGAGAAGTAGGGATTGCGAGACTTAACTAGAACCTGGTGTTGACAAGATACCTGCCAGCCACTTGTGGATATTGAACTAGGGCTACTCTAAGTGGAAATGTGCAGGCAATGAAGTATAGGACAAGATTGAGTATAGAAAGGGAAAGACAAGGACCCAGGAGAGAGCACCCAGTAATGAAGCACATGCAGGAACCCTGGGTCTACCCCAGTCTCCTCTGCCCATGGTTGGCTGAGCACCACCAGCAAAGACCCAGAGCACTATACAGAGAAGGCCCCTATGCAGTACTCTCAGATAGCCCACAGCATTGTCAGGTGTGGTGCAAAAGCAAAAACAGAAACAAAAAACACTCAGTGCTACTGATGTTGGTTCAATGTTGAATAATAATATGTTGATATGGTAATTTTAAATGAAAGTCTATGAACATTTCACTCATTTTCTTGTTTGTTTGTTTGTTTGTTTATGCCACACTTAGCAGTGCTCAGGAGTTATTGCTGACTCTACACTCAGAAATCACTCCAGGCATCTCAGAGGACCCTGCAGATTGTCTCCAAGGATGATGTGGGGATCAAATTCAGGTTGGCAGTGTGCAAGGCAAATGCCCTACCTGCTGTGCTATTGCTCTGGTCCCAATATTTCACTTCTTAATTCTACATATAACATCTGTTTTCATTATTTTGTTTTGTTGTTGCCCATACACTATAGCTCAGGACTCTCAACTTGGGGGTTAAGGGCGGGGACCCACTCTAGAGGGGCTGAAGGAGGTGCATAATGCTGAGAATTGAATCTGCAACCTCCACAGCAAGGCAAGTGTTGAACCACTGGACTGCAACCCCGCCTCTTTCTACTATTTCCTTTTCTTTTTTTTGTTTTGTTTTGTTTTGTTTTTGGGTCACACCCGGCAGTGCTCAGGGGTTACTCCTGGCTCTAAGCTCAGAAATTGCTCCTGGCAGGCTCGGGGGACCATGTGGGATGACAGGATTCAAACCACTGTCCTACATGCAAGGCAAATGCCCTACCTACATGCTATCTCTTGGCCCCTTCTTTTTTTCTTTTAGTTTGTGGGATGCACTCTGCAGTATTCAGGGCTTACTCCTAGCTCTGCACTCTAGAATTCCTAGATGGTGTTCTGGGGACTATATGGGATGCCAATTCTGCTGAGAGAGTACAAGGATGTTGCATTTCGCCCTTAGTATGGGCTTGGATGGAGAAGGATGGAGACCTTTATTCTTAGGCCGTGGCCACGTGGCTTCATCCCCCATCAACCGGCGGGTCTGGGGTCCAGGAAAGCGACGGGTATTGAACTCACTTACAGGCAGGCTTCAGGAAGCATCAACTTTATACTATCTTTAGTCCCCCTTTCTATTTCTCAAATGGGACCAGCAGAAGAACTTCAATTCCAGCTGTTGTGTCATCTACTCTATTTTAGTGGACAGTAGAACTCAATACTTTAAGATAATACAGGCAAATGAAGCTCGATTCTCTCTCTCTCTCTCTCTCTCTCTCTCTCTCTTTCTCTCTTTCTCCCTCCCCCACACCCAATAGTGCCCAAGGTTTACTCCTGGCTCCTCACTCCTGGCCCTATTCAGGATATCATGTGGGATACTCAGGATTGAACCTGGATTGCCCAAGTGCAAGGCAAGAGTCCTCCGTGCTGTACCATCCGCTCTGGGAAGCTGAACTTTGAAGCTGGAAACCCACCCCGCTTATAAGGCATTTGAAAAAGGATTAGCCAAATTCCTTCCTCAAGACGGTCCTGAGGCCTTTCTGGGGCTCTGGGGTCACTCAGATCTCTGAATGCCCCGTTGGGTCCCTTCCAAACGACCCTCCCCCCAAGTAGGATGCGCCAGGCCCACGGAAGATCCCAGGTCAGATCGGGTTCTGTTTTGCAAGACAATCCTGTCAACCCGAGAGGTCCTGGGTTAAACTCTCAGAGGAACTTGAGACCCAATCAAGGGAACTTTCCTCATTGGACGTAGCAGCGCAGTGTGGGGAAAGGTGTCTCCGTAAGGCTAGGTGGGTCCCGCGGGTGCTCCTGATTGCGCGCGTCTCCAAGAGAGCAGAACTGGAAAGCGGGTTCACTGCCCGATTCCTGCGGGAACTGGCTAAAAAAGCCAGCCTGGGGCTCAGGCTGGGACCCAGTCCGTAGGATTTGCTCTCAGCCTGGCTCCCCAAAAAACGTTAAACCACTCCCACCCTACCCTAGGTTTGAGGGCGGTGCGCTGGAGCTGCGGCTTTGGGTGCGTTTCTGGAGACCCGCAGCAGCTACCCGCACCAGAGGCTCAGGACGCGGCTTCATTCTCCTTGTCACCTTGTAGGACAGATGGATAGATAACTGCCCCCTTCCTTCCTCCAGGACCTGGATAGACTCCTCGGAGCTTTCCACGCGCTCTCTCCCTTTGCGCTCCAGCTCGCCAGTCTTCCCAACGCACCCCGATAAATCCACGAACACCTCATCGCAGACGCAGCAACAACACCTTCTGGCTGGAGACAAATGTCTGTGCACTATCGCCCTCTTCCCAAATTCTTTCTCCTCCCACTTTCCTCTTCTTTTTTCCTCTCTCTCTCCTGTTTCCCACCCAACCGATCTGTTCGCACCGAGCTTGAGGACTCCCGCTTCCCCAAGACCCACGGTTCAGTTCGGGGAGCCTAATTGATTCTGGTAATGAGTTTGCACTACCTGCTAGATCAGATGGAAATTCAGCAGTGCGCCCAAGGATTAGCACTTGGCTTTCTAACACCTCCTCTAATTATCTAATAGCATGGGTTGTGAGGACTGGGCTCTGTTAAAACACTTTTACTATTAGCAGTAGTGATTGGGATTGTGATGACGACTAGATTTCAACAAATTAGGGCTTAAAAATGGGGAGATGGAAGAGAAGTGGCTTCTTTTAATTTCACCGAGTTTAACATCAATAATTAGAGCAATTTTCAGAGATGCGAGCCAAAATTACCGCTGCTGTGCTGGAGATGATCACCTTCATTTTAGTGAATTCACTCCGGGAAAATAAGTGTGACAGATTAGAAAAAGACAAATAGGAGGGGAGAAACCCCTCCAAAAAAAAAAAAAAAAGACTGGGAGAAAGAAAAATGAAAAAAAAATTAAGGAAGAGACCAGGAGACGAAAACCAACTGTAATTGTTCTGAGGTTCTAGGGAGTTGCAAGTCAGCCCCTGAAGAGGTTGACTGGAGGAGGGATGGAGGATGAGGTCTTTCCCCTCCAGCTCGGAGCATGCCTGCCACCCCTTCCAGCCGACGGTTCTGAGGTGAAATGGTAGGTAAACAGCTCGTAGACAGTCAGGCTTGTGGAAATATTAGCTTTATTTGGTGGACAAGACTGAAGTCCAAAGTCTCAGCCTCAGTTCCAACCAAAAAGCCCTTTGCTTTCCACAGACCCTTGTTTTTATTCCCCAGAATCAGGTACCACCTAATGGTGGGATCAGATACCACCCAATGGTGGAAGCAGAGTAAGGTACCACCCTAGGGTGGGGGCAGAATGCCAGGTCACACCCTAGGGTAGGGCACAATCACAGATCAGGGTAGAGTCAATAACATAATAATCCCATAAAATGTTTACATACACAACACTAGGGCTGAAAAGGGTTGCATGGCAGAAATAACCAACAGAATGGGTGGCTTGAGGAGGAAATAGTAGAAAATTGAGACAACCATAAAACTTGGTGTTAAGAGACATCTATACAAGGACCTACTTATTTGACCAATCCGTTTTACTTTCCTCACCTCACTATCTGCAACTGAGGTAGAGAGATTTATGACCATCACCAAAGTTTCCTTTCTCTAAAAATTGTTGTTGTTGTTTTGGTATGGGATCCATGCCAGATAGTGCTCACGATTTACTCCGAACTCAAGAATCACTCCTGGTGGGCTAAAGGGACCATAGGGGATGCCTGGGTCAGAACCCAGGTCTCCACATGCAAAGAAAGTATACTCCCTGCTGTCCTATTGCTCTGGTCTGTCCTTTCTTTTTTTCTTTTTCCTTTCCTTTTTTTTTTTTTTAAATAATCAACGCTGGCCATCTCTTAGCCATCAGCTGGAGCCGGGTCTCTTAGAAAAAGAACTCCCTCATTACATCTCCCCTTCCTCTCTTGATATGATAACTGTTATCATAGCTTTAAAGTTTGAAAACCCCAGCCCAAATCGTGGATTAGGTAAATGCCTTTGGGCTGTTGCTTTAAGTTTGTTGGACGGCCGGTCTCTCGAGTCTAGGGAAACAAACAAACAAACAAACCCCAAAGCAGCCCTCCGAACTTGGACCCCCTCCTTGCAGGGGCGGGGCAGACCTGGAGAGGAAAGACGGGCTAAGCCCAACGCGGGTCCAAGCTCGGCGCTCCCCCTGGGCCGGCCGCATTCAGCACCGCGGACAGCGCCAGCACCGCCCCGCCCCGCCCGAGCTCGCCGCACCCTCCCCTGCACCGCCCGCAGCCCTGCCATTGGCTCTCTGGGCTCCCCTCTCCATGCTGCCAGCTCTCCTGCCCAGAGATCCATCCTCCCCGGGCACTTGTGCTTGCTCGAGCCTCTTCAGCGCCCGCCCGGGGTAGCCCAGTTCGAGAGAGAAAGAGAGAGAGAGAGAGAGCAAGAGAGAGCATCAAGGACCCAGGGCCAGAACCTGGGGAACCTTGGAGGGCGCTGGTCCAGTGGTCTCACGATGAATCTCAACTTCACCTCGCCTCTACACTCCGTGTCCTCGCAGAGACCAACGTCCTTCTTCATCGAGGACATCTTGCTGCACAAGCCCAAGCCTTTGCGCGAGGTGGCCCCCGACCATTTCGCCAGCACCCTGGCCTCCCGGGTGCCCCTGCTAGACTATGGCTACCCCCTCATGCCCACGCCCACGCTCTTGGCTCCTCACCCTCATCATCCTCTGCACAAGGGAGAGCACCACCATCCCTACTTCCTCACCACCTCGGGTAAGTCCCTAAGATCTTCACTGGAGGGAGAGGGCAGGTGACCCTGCGCTGACCCTGTTGGGGTGCCCTGCTCTGCCTCTAATCCTCGCCTTTGCCTGACACCCAATGTCAGAATCTTTCCTTAAGCGACAGAGGAAGGTCAGGGACAGCGCGCCCCGAACATGTCAGCCAGCCCGCAGGACTGACTCATGAGCACTTTTATAGCAGAGGGAACAAGAGGTTTTGGTGGATTTCTAGGAGGGGGGCAGAGCTTCGATTGGCCCATTTCTAGGTGGCAGTTCTCTCCCTTTTCCTCCCACTCCCCACTTTCAGGAGGGAGACCCCGACCGATACAGAACTCAACTGCCTAACCCAGAAGACACAGTCGGAGTCAGGAGTCAGTAGGGACCACTTTCTTACCCCAGGCATTCAGCCATCACCAATATTTTAGGGGTGGGAAACCAGTTTGAAATGGAACAAGCTTGGGGTACTTGGGAGAACTGGCATTGATGTTGAATCAGATAGAAGAGGAAATAAATAAAGATGGGAGGGAGGATCTTTTCTTCTCTTCAATACTCTTCACTCCTGATCCACCCATTCTGAGTTGTGGAGAACTACCCAGATTATATTTTCCCTCTCTCCTCTGAAAGGCCATGTCCACGCGGTCTTTTCCCCCACCTCTGCATTTTTCTTCCAGTCAGAAGAGATGCATTTGTTGAGTTTTAGATGCAGAACACACTAAAAACAAACCAAAACAAACAACTCACACAGAAAGACCCTGCCCTGATGGGTCAGGACTGGGATTGGGTACAAATACCAGCTATTCTGTGCAAAGGGGCACCAAAACCCAGAACCACTTAAACAGTGCAAGGGTGAAATCAGTTCTGGGATCTGGATTGGAGACGCAGTGACAAAGCCAGTATTTTAATCTGCAGCTCAACATCCCACAGCTAAATCATCCGGACCACCCTCTGGCCCTTCATGGGCTGCCCTGTCATTTCTTCCCAGAGCAGTAGTAAATATGAAGGCGAGACAGAGCCTCTCGCTCTGTTCCTGATCCTGCCCCGGTCCACTGTGGTGTGCTTGCATGTCTGTGTCTCAGTCGTGAACCATGGGAGTGGACCAGGAATGAGAAATCCTTCGGGGCACAAGGGCAAGCCCTGCAGTCCGTGAAGGTCAGAGAGGAAGAATGAGGCCCCTACCCAATGCTCCAAAATGGTCAGGAAATGTATTGGGGTGAGATGCTGGTTCCTTCTCACAGAGCCTCTTCTGATAAGTTTTGATTCAGTCCTTTTGGCAGCAGGCGGAGAAATTCAGGCGCATAGAAAAAGGTGTTTTCAGCAAGACGGGAAAGCAAGGTTCAGTGCCTACTAGTCTGGAAGAATCAGGGTGTGGGGGAGAGACAAGTTAGCGAGAAAACTTGGGGAGGTAACGAGGAAACCCGGTTCAGCTGACCTCTGTATATCCATCTTTTCAAGATGATGGTTTGAAAACCTGCCTAGTCCTGTCCGGTTTCCTTTTCTCCTCTGTGTATCATTTGTTTCCCAACCAGATCTCATATCTTTGTGATTGTGATCCCTTCCCTCCTTCGATTCTGGGGAGCAGGACTCAGGGAAGCTCCAGGATGAGGCCAGGCAGGGCGGCTGAGGGAAGTAGAGGGAGGCCACCAGAGCTCGGCTCTGCCCGCCAGTCTGCTCTTCTCTCCTAGGGGTGCCGGTACCCGCTCTCTTCCCGCACCCGCAGCATTCGGAGCTGCCGGGCAAGCACTGCCGCCGCCGCAAAGCCCGAACGGTTTTCTCCGACTCGCAGCTCTCAGGGCTGGAGAAGAGATTCGAGATCCAGCGCTACTTGTCCACGCCTGAGCGAGTGGAGCTGGCCACGGCGCTGAGCCTGTCGGAGACGCAGGTAGGCAGGAGGGCACAGGCCCCCAATCTCTGTCAGCCCTTCACACCCGACTTCCACTCCTGACTGTGTGAAGTCTCCGGATAAGAACACATTCCCCAACTCCTTTGTTCTAAGCCTCTCCGAAGACCTTAGAAAGGCACCAAATACATCCATTACCTTCTTACAAATTCCAGTGGGCCGATCAGTGGTGCAGCTGTCTTGCACAAGGCAGACCCCGGTTGGATTCCCAGCATCTCTTAAGCCACTCATCCCCTCCAGAATTGATTCCTGAGTTCAGAGATCCAAGTAACATCTGAGCAATTCTAGGTGTGGTCCCCAAACAAACAAAACTTAAAAAGTCCCTGAGCAGAACCCTCTTAGGTGCATTCTGATTTCCCCTCTGACAGTCTGATCCACCCCGCCCCATCCTGTGTCCCCTCTCTGACATCCTGTCATCTCTGAGTTTCCCTGGCAAAGCTGACTCGCCTTCAGACCCACCTCAGTCCCGCCTCAGACGTAAGACAATCTAGGATGAGGGATGAAGGAGAATTAGGTTCCTGCACAGGAATAAAAACCCTCCCCGTGCTATTTTCCTGCCCTAGGTCCTCCTTATTCCCACACCCCTTCTCTCGTCTCCTTCCCATCCTGTCCTGGGTGGAAGAAGTCGCTCTTTTCCCTCCTGATGTGAACGATTTACCTGTAACTTCAAAACTGTGTCCCATGTGCTGCGCTCTGTTCTGGGCCTTCTCCACTGGTCCCCAGTTTTGGGAGTCCCAGGTGGGCAAGGGAACTGGGGCTCCCATCAGAGGGGCCTGGGCAATTCCTGCTCTCCCCCCTCAGCAGACAGCCTAGCGGTTTTAATAAGCCACCCGCTAGTCTGGAAGATCCCCCACAGTTGCACCCTTGCTGGGTTGACGTGTGGGGACATGAGGACGGTCGAGGTTCATTCTAGGGGCTCCTGTGAGACTGGATTCACGGGGAACGGCTGTGTTCCTGGATGTGATTTATTTTCCTAAAACTTGGCCAGGCTCAGCTCAGAGCTTGTTAACGGTGGATGTGAAGGAATGACTATTTTAATTTAATTTAATTTTATTCCCACTCTCGACATCAGGTCAAAACATGGTTCCAGAACCGGCGGATGAAGCATAAAAAACAACTGAGGAAAAGCCAAGATGAGCCCAAAGGGCCGGAGGGCGCGGAGAGCCCCGAGGGCAGCCCCCGTGGCCCCGACTCTGCGCCTCCAGAGGCGCGGCTGGGTATACCCGCCGGCCCCTTCGTGCTGACCGAACCGGAGGACGAGGTGGACATCGGGGACGAGGGGGAACTAGGCTCGGGGTCGCATGTGCTCTGAGCCCCGGCAGAGTAGAGAGTGCGCGGGTTGGGGAGGTCAGACTCGGGCCACAAAAGAAGGCACCGGGCGCGTCTTCAGCGGTGTGGAACCTGGGTGTCCCGGGCTGGTCCAAGCCCTTTTCCACCCCTTCTAAAGCAGAAGCGAGAGCCCCGGGAGTTCCCAACTGTGCCCCAAACCGGGGAACCCGGCTTGGAAGCGGCGGGAGCCAATTTTTCCGCGCGGATCGCAGACTCCAGGGCCCTCACCACTTACCCACCTGCGCCCCTGCTCCACGGGCCAGGCCCGCGCGCGCGGCCTCTCCACCCGGACCCCTGGCCTTTCCTTGGGCACAACGACAAAGCAGCAAGTAAGGGGGCTCTGAGCCTCCGCGCTCCAGGGATCCAGGAAGAACCATGGGTGGGGGGGGGGGGCTCCTAGAGGTCCGCGTCGGACAGACGCATTGCTGGTCCCCAATCTCCAGACCTGCGTCCCAGTCCTGGCCCTCCACCTCCAATGATGATAACCAGGGCGCATCCAACGCACTCGACTCTGCGCCCCGCAAAAGTCTGAGGTTTGCACTTAAATCTTCCCTGAGCTTGTGCCCACACCCGTCCGGATCCCCGCACCGGTCCACACCGCAAGCGCTGTCCAGACCCCAGATTCTTGGCTTTCCCATCCCACTGCGTTCTGGGGGAGAGGATTAGGATGCGCGCCAGCTTTCTGGGGGCGCGGGTGGTGGAGCTGCCCCGAGATAAAAGGCCCAGGGCGAGGGGATGCAGGACTACGAAAGTCCTTCCCGGCGGGTGCTCACCAGCGGGGTGCCCTGGGAGACCGAGTCCGCGCGGCCCAGCTCCCTTTCCAAGTGTCGGTGTTTGGGCTAATAAAGGGCTCTCCGGGCTTCGTGGGAACACATGAGTTTCTGAGACTCTTTTGTCTCCGCGTTCTCCTCGGCCGCAACCCAGGCAGCTGACACCCTTCCCCGGCTATCGGGGTCCCCCCTGCGCCTCGCTATTCGGGGATCCTTCGGACGCTCCTGAGTTCCACTTGCGCGCAAAAACGCACAACCACGAACGCGCGCGTCTCTGAAATGCCAGAAGGATGTTGAGCTCTGAGACTTGAAATTTGGGGTCGTGGGGGAGGACACTCGACCCACAATCGTAGTGGATTTGGGGGAGCTTCAGCTTCGGAGCTGCTTTGGCCTCCGAGGTGCTCCCGCCGGGCTAAATTGGCACCGTTTGCTGGCGGCCACTCTCCTCACCTTACATTTTGCACCAGTGTGCGCTTGGGTCGCCAGTATCTTTTGGTTTCTTAGGTTTGACGAGAGGATGAAGCCCTAAAGGACTTTCGGGTTCCAGTTTTATCCTATGAATCTAGCAGCAGGCGCGGGTTATTTATTTATTTTTGACTATATTTTGGGTGTTGCGTGAACTGCAACAAAAATGCGCTATGTCCAAAATGCGCGCATCATTTACTGTGGCTTTAAAAACGGAACCCTTTATGGATCTGGAAAGATAATTCGGGGGAGGGAGCTTCCTTTGCACACAGCCAACCTTGGTTTGATCTTCGGCATCCCATATGATTCCCTGAGTACCACCAGGAGTGATTCCTGAGCGAAGAGCCCTGAATGACCTCTGAGAACTACCAGGTTTGCCCCTTCTCTTATTCCAGCCCCCCCCCCCCCCCAAGCCGAAGCATTTTTGGCACAGTGTTCTTTCAGATTAACCCTCTGTGAGTCACCAAAGATTCAGCACAGATGATTTTTCTTTCTCAGAGTTAAGGGAATCGGTTTGGCCAAATGGAAGGCATTTACCTCTGAAGATTAAAATCATTTAAACAGCGAGTTCGGGCAGCATAAACAAAATAACATGAGTTTCCCTCTTCTGACCCTTGTTCATTTATTTGCTCTATGTTCTCTGCTGCTCCTGGTAACATTATGAATTGGCATTTTGCCTCTATCTCTTTATAAGAGCACTTTTCACTCAGAGAGTCCCCTCCCTCCTTGGTTTCGATAAATATCTTCCCATTTGAAGGCAGGTGTGTTTGGACTAATGCTTTACAACACAACAAAGATTTGGTTAGAGAAAAGGTGATTTGTTGTTCAGAATGTTCTTGGTAACCTTGAAGAAAAATGCATACTATTATGTCAGGGAGGATAAAAACCCTAGAATTTCTCTAATTCTAGGAAGAACCACCATTTGGGGGGACACTTTCAAATACAGATACTGTGGGATTTGGGGAGGGGGAAAATGACTTTTTTAAACAAACAAAAAAAGCATTAGTCTTTTGGATTTAAAATTTAAATAACATAAATGAGATGGTAAATACAAATTCAAAAGCCCCAGGCCTACCTTTTTCTCTTTCCTCACTAGCTTTCACAAGAAAATTTTAGGACTTTGGCTCTCCCTAGCAGCAGACTTGAAATGTCTTGAAAATGCAGGTGAATATTAAACACCATTCGCATCTCCTGATGACTGAATCCTGGAGCCCAGGGCCACATCTGTGTCTTTGATTCATGAGGAGGAAGCACAAATGCTGTGGCCACTCATTCTTGTGCCTCTTGTGTGGCTGTTTTCTGGCAACCTTCACTGGAAGAAAAAGCTCAGACTTGCAGCATCAGCAACACAAACTGTAGCCTAATTTTCTCCATGTTCCTGACAGTGGTGACAAACAGTAGTTAAATGGCAAAGATCTGGTACATACACATACAGACATATCTATCTATATTTATAATACAGGGCAAATTCGTGAAGATAGTCCAGGATAAACATCATTCAGTCTCTAAGCGTAATAGGTAAAAACAATTTGTTTATGGCCTTTCATACTGATCCAAGATGCCATAGGCCCTATGGCATAGGCTGACAAGGTATTTTGTCTGAATTATTACTCAGACTCTGACCTCAATTTCCTTTCATGGTGGTGGGGAATAAAGGTCCAACAAAACTAGGTCACTGTGTAAAGAAAAATATGCATAGAATCATATGAGGGGGGCCCGGAGAGATAGCACAGCGGCGTTTGCCTTGCAAGCAGCCGATCCAGGACCAAAGGTGGTTGGTTCGAATCCCAGTGTCCCATATGGTCCCCCTTGCCTGCCAGGAGCTATTTCTGAGCAGACAGCCAGGAGTAACCCCTGAGCAATGCGGGTGTGGCCCCCCCAAAAAAAAAAAAAAACAAAAAAAAAGAATCATATGAGGGGCCATGTTTCAAAGAAGAGCCACGTGCCCAACCAGGCTATCTGCCATTTTTTCAAGTGAATCATTTGTTTGTTTGTTTGATTTTTTTTTTTTTTTTTTTTTGGGCCACACCCGGCAGTGCTCAGGGGTGACTCCTGGCTGTCTGCTCAGAAATAGCTCCTGGCAGGCACGGGGGACCATATGGGACACCAGGATTCGAACCAACCGCCTTTGGTCCTGGATCGGCTGCTTGCAAGGCAAACACCGCTGTGCTATCTCTCTGGCAAATCATTTGTTCTTAATGCTGTTTCAAAGAGACTTTATTTTATGT